>NW_027206124.1:1587500-1622500 GCF_024711535.1 Dipodomys merriami
ACGAGGCTCAGAGGTGGTAGATGATCTGGGGCGCAGCCTGCAGGTCTACCCCAAAGCCATGGGCTCTTTCTATGCCATTCAGAGGTGGTGGGGAGAATGGGAGAATCTGGAGAGGCAAACACGTTTCCCACATGTCCTGACCCAGGCCCCAAGGTCACAGCCAGTCTGCAAACAGGTAACTGGTGCACTGAGTCCCATCTTAGCCCCTCAAAGCCCCGCCCCAGCCCTTAAGCCACACCTTTACTCTGCTAGCCCCACCTTCACTGCATTAAGCCCCGCCCTAGCCCCACCCACCAGCCAGGAACCTTCCCAAGTCCTCTCTGTCAAGTGGCAACTCCTGTTCCCCGCTGGAAGAGACCCTCCCACCCCTCCCCCAGGCCCAGTGATGCAGCCAGAGATGGGCAGACTCAGGATCTCACGCGGGGCACAGGCTCCACTGTGAGCTGCTCAGTTCTTTGCTGCCACCCCAGGCTGGCACAGAGCATCGTTCTGGAAGCCTGCTCAGACCTGGGGCCTCTCTCCTCTGAGTCCCACCTCCTCCTCCCAGGCCGAAGGGAGACCCAGGCCTGGGTGGGGAGGGGCAGGTCTGCTTCCTAGGAACCTCAGACACTCTCCTTGGGCCCAGAGAGGGTGAGGGACTAGCCAGGGTCGCATGGGAAGGAGGTGTGGGCCCCACCCAGCCCCCAGTCCTGTGCCAACGACAGCTGTACGCGCGGTGCTGTCACCCGGTGTGGGCACCGAGGGTGGGGATGGTTCTAGACTCACCCCCCCCCCGGCCCAGGTGGCCCCATTTCACTGAGGATTGCTCACACCTGAGCTCTAACCACATCTGCACACAGGCCTTTTTCAACCCCGCCCAAACCCACCCCCTGCCAGGCCTCAGGGAAGGCCTTGTTCAGCACCTCCCTAGAACGGAGCGAGCCTCCCTTTAGGGGAGACCATCCTCTCCCACACTCCAGAGAGCAGACGGAGCCCAGAACACCCCCAGTGCCTGCACGCTCAAACCGGGGCTCCGGGAGATGCAGGGAACTCCCTTCCCTCAGACTAGGAAGCGGGGAGGTGGGACGCCCACCGGGCTCTCCAGCGCACCGCACCTCCCCAGCAGGATCCGAGTGGCCACGCCCAGCCTCCCCCCCCCCCCCCCCCGCCTCCCTGTCTCCCAGCTGGCAGCAGTCAGGGCTGGGCGGTGCCAGGCAGGCTGTTCCCCCCTCGTCAGACCCCTTCCATGAATCCCACCTCTGTTGGGCACCACAGACCCCCCTTTCTCCTCCCCAAACAAACAGGGTCTTGAGCAAGATACTAGGACACAGCACACAAGGCCAGGTCTATTCCCTGGCTTGGGTGGCTGCGGGGGGGGGGGGGGGGTGCGGGGGGGAGGAAGGGGGCCCGGCCAGGGAGCTATCTCTCTGTTCCTTGGCCACTCCAGGGTCCGCCTCTGAACCAGGCTAGGCTCTCTACGTATGCCCTGTCCTGGAGGGGGTGGGACCACGGCCCACTGTCCATCATGGGGGGCATCTGAGCTTCCCCAGCCCCCACCCTGCACCCTATAGAGTACTGACCCAGACCCAGCCCAGTGCACTAACCACCACCACCACCACACCTCCCCAGGCTGCAGGGACGGCTGTGGTGGTGGGACCCAGGCAGGAAAGTCCCTGGCACGCAGTAGCCACTCAATTAAACCTCTCTCCTCTCTGATCTCTTTTCACCTCTCCTGACATGAGGTAGGAGGAGTGGGTGGCAGACCGAGGCTCAGGGGAGCCCAGGCTGGTAGACTGGAATATGGCTGTCCCAAACAAAGTGTCCTCTTTTGAGAAATTAAAAAACCAAATCCTGCCAGGCACTGGTGGCTCACGCCTGTAATCCTAGCTAACTCAGGAGTCCTTGCCAGACTCATCTCCAATTAAACACCAGAAAACCTGAAGTGGCGCTGTGGCTCAAGTGGCAGAGCGCTAGCCTTGAGCTAAAGAGCTGAGGGACAGCGCCCAGGCCCAGAGCTCAAGCCCCACAACCAACCCCCCCCAAAAAAAATCCTTCTGGGGGGTGGCATGGACAATGTGCCCTGCAGAGCCTCCCCCTCCCTCCTGGGGAGGGACCGCAAGGCCAAACTTGTGAACCAAAGCTCCCCACAAGTACCGCTTCAAAAGCCAGCCAAAACGGGACCCCCATTTTATAGACAAGTAAACTGAGGTACAGAGTGTTCCAGAGACCTGCCTACAGTCACACCGCTCATGAGCAGCTGAACTGATTTCGTTTGACAATCCAGGCTGCTACCAAAAGCTCTTCCTTGTGGCAGGCGCCCTCCTGTCCTCCAGCCTTCTGTGATCTTGTTTCTGCATTCAAGGTCAAATCCAACACACACACACACCCCAGCCTGGCACGCAAGGCCCCCAGCGACATGGCGCAGCACAACAGACAGACACACTGGACCTGGAGTCAGGCTGGCCCCGGGTCACACGCCAGGCCTGTCATCCATTCCCAGCTGAGGGTCCGCAGCTCCTCCCCAGGCCAGCCTGGTCCACGCTCCCCGGATGTGAGATGGAACCTGACAGGCCCGACCTCCCAGGGCGGCCGGCAGGACTACCCACCCGTGCCTTCCCACTCTGTGCCAGCCCCTGTTCAGGGGCACTGTGGAGCTGGTACTCCACAGGGGCGGAAAGACAGCCAGGAAACAAGTGTCAACTGTGTTCCGGGTTATAAGGACATCACAGCAGCAGGCAGGGTGGTCTGAGAGGACTTCCCGGGGGAGGTGACTCCTGGAATGACCACGCAGAGAGCAGCAGTGGGCACAGGAAGAGCATCACTGCCTGCGTGCCAACAGCCCGTGCAAAGCCAGGTGACAATGAAGAGACCCAGAGCAGGTGACCCTACTCTCCTTATTCTGCCTCCCGCTGTTGCGGGGGGGGGGGGGCGATGGGGGTGAGCTGAGGCTCCCCCAGCTCATAAATGGCAACTTCAGGACATAAACCTAAGTATGTCAGTCCCCAGCCCCTGCTCGCTGTAGGTTCTGTATATGCAGAGGGCTCCCCACTCACACTCCCCCAAGCTGGGACCCCCAAGAAAGTCCTGCAGCACAGCCTTAACCGAGAGCCTTTCACCCTCAAGCCGGTCACCCAATGTTATCCCCAACTTCCTCAATGCCTCCCCTGCCTGGCGTGGTGTGAGGAAGTGGGTGGAGCAGTGGCCCCTGCACTGGTTATTCCTGGGGTCCCGTGTGGGGCCCCAGGCCAAGGCTGGCTAAGTCCACAGGGAACAGAGCCCCAGAAGAAGGAAGTGAGGTGGGGGCTCAGTTAACTGTGGGGGGGGAGCATTAGAGTACACAGGGGGGTAGCTGCTGGCAAGGGGCTCAGCCACCAAGGTGACCTGGGACCCCCAGGAGGCCCTCCGCACCTCCAGGCCCCAGTCCTGTCCCCCGCTGCAGGAGAGGCCTGGGCAAGGGGGTGATGAGGCCCATCTCTAGGACACCACCAGCCTCCCATAGGCCTCAGAAGCACGGGAAAGCCATGAGAAGAAGACCACAGTGGTGGCACAGCCTCCTGCTGTGAGTGGCCACGTGCCAGGATGCAGACAGGAGCCTCACACACTCCCCCACATCTGTAGTGAGACAGGAGGCTCCCCCCACCACACAGAGGGGAAACTGAGGTATGGGGCCAAACGGTGCAAGAGCCAGAGCCAGGAGTCAGACTCAGAAGCTCGATGTTCTTGCAAGCTGTTTCCAACAAAATTGTTGCTTCCAGAAAACCCTTGGGGCCTGGGGGAGGGAGAGGACTGAAGGGCCTGGGACACAGAGGTGGGCGGCCCAGGGAGGGAAGGAGCGGGGCTGCTCAGAGAGCCAGGCAGCTCCCACCGGTGCCTGAGGTGACCTTAGCCAAGTTACCTCCCCTGCCAGGTACCTCAAGGGCCACCGCCATGTCCCCAGTGCTGCGCACAGGGTCAGCAGGCTGCCAGCAAACAGGAGAGAGAGAAGGGAGCATGTGCCTGCATGGGAACTGTCATCAAAGGTCCCCGGAGAGGCTGGACATGGTGCTCAGGCCTGTCATCCTAGTTACTCAGGAGGCTGAGATCTGAGGATCACAGTCCTTGAGATTGTACTTCCAATGAACCAGCAAAAAGCTGGGCGTGGAGCTGTGGCTCAGGTAGTAGACAACCAGCCTTGAAGGAAGAAGCCAAACGAGTGCAGAAGGCCTGAGTTCCAACCTCAGAGCCAACACAACACAAAACATCATCAACAAAAGGCCTGGGGGCCAGGGGAGGAAGGCTGGGGTGGTGGGAAGGCCCTGGAGGAAGAGAACCACAGCCCATGGACACAGCCAGCTCAGACCCGCCCACTGAGCCTCACCCCCACCCCATAGGAACACCCACTACAGCTCATAGCACCAACTGCCAGGCCCTGCACCCCCCCCCCCTGCACAAGCCCCTCTCACCAGCAGGCATCAGTACCCCTTCTTGGGACCTCAGGGGCTCAGCAGCCTGGGTCCGGGCCTCCACGTGGGGACCACCGCACCTTAGAGACCGCATCTTCTTCTGCCTAGCAACCACCAACACGGAGCCAGGCTCCTCCCCCAGTGGACACCACCGTGCTACAGCAACCGTCACTCAACGCCCGCCGGCCCGCCCGCCTGGACAACAGCTCCCTCCACGTGGCCACCACCAACACAGCAGGGTGACAGGGACAGCCTTGGTCTGTCCTCTCCAGGACAGCCACCAGCCCGCCGGCCTGTTCTGTGTCAGACGGTCCTGCCACCTCCAAAACTCAATGACGCTGGATTCAGCCCCACACCAAGGCCTCTGGCATCTCCCACTGCTCACTCCCAGCCCCTCAGGCTGCCCCCTCCATACCAGTGGGAGGAGAGGGGGCCCCATGTCTCTGGGGCCTCCCCTGGAGGCCAACCTCCCACCTCCAGCAGGCACAGACACCCCCTGACCTGCGGAGTGCAGGCCCGGCCCACTCAGCCCTTCAGGTCAGCAAAGGGACCGAACTGGGGGACTCTGAGTTGTCAGGGGCATCCCTCCCACTCTCTGTGCAGACCCGCCCCAGCTCCCCACAGGCCCACGGCTCTGCCGGCAGCCTTGGGAGACGCAGGGGATGAGGGGCTGGGTGGAGATGCCACAGGAGTGCTTGCGGCTGGGGGCGGGGGCAGGGGGGGCAGCCCCGCAGGAGGGCCGTCCTGGCAGCAGGCCTCGGCTGGACCACACCACCGGGTCACAACCAAAAGGGCTCTGTCCTTACCAGATGTCTGCCAGCCAAGGGGGCCCTGGGGCCGGCAAGGCTCTGATCCGGACCTGGGTCTCAGGGGGCCCCAGGCAGCTGCGGCAGCAGCCGGGGTAGCAGTGGGGTCTCGGGTCTTGGCCCAGCGCAGCAGCTGGCAGCGACAGCTCCTCCTCACCCAAGTGCTCTCCTCTGCCAGGAGGCAAGGGGGAGAGCAGGAGGGAAGGAGGGAGGGAGAGGAGGAGAGGAAGAGGGAGGGGATGGCAGGAGGGAGGGAGGAGGCAAGTCTTGAAGGGTACACTCACTTCTTTCTTAGGTTTCCCATGGCAACCGCTTATACCACAAATGATATCAGAGAGAGAGAGAGAGAGAGAGAGAGAGAGAGAGAGAGAGAGAGAGAGAGAGAGGAAGGAAGGGAAAGGGAGAGAGATGGAGCCAGATAGGAGGTGGAGGCCAAGCCAGAGATGGGAGGAGACAGGTGGAGAGAACAGGCCTGAGTGAAGGACAGGAAGAAACTCACAATACAGTGGGGGGGGGGGGGGAGGCCAGGAGCTATGGGGCTTGCTTTCCAGTCCCTGGGGAAAGCAACAGATCGGCCATGTTGTAGGAACCAAAGGTCCCCATTCCGCCACTGGCCCCTCACCCCCCGCTGGGCCCAAGTCATGGCCAGATCAAACGCATGTGACTTCCGCAGCCATGTGCACACGTGTGCGCATATAATCTGATATTCATCTGTCATCCAGTGCCCACAGGTACAACCAAGTCACCTTCCTGTCACCCAACCCCCCACCCCATCCCTCAGCAGTAGGAAGCGGGGAGCCCAGCCCACCCCCTCATGGAGAACGTCCATCAGGAGGGAGGGCACACCTCTGCCCAACTCGCCGGCCCGAGGCCCAGTGCGCATGCCTGCGTCCCGAGGGCCCCTCTCCAGGGGTCCCCCATCCTCTCCCAGCCCAGATGGTACTGGGGACCACTCCCCCGCAGGCAGGGGCTCACACCTCGGCCCACTCAGCAGTGCCATTCACAAACATATGTGGACCCACCACGTGCTGACAGCCAGCAACGCGAGCGGAACATAAACACGGGCCTGCCTGGCGCTCCCGCCCCCAGCCCGCACCCGACCCCCGCCTGCCGGGCGCGCTGGGGTCCCGCACTGGACACCCGCAACGCACAGCCAGACAGAACCAACACCGCCACGCAGCCCGGGCCAGGGGGCGCCCCACAGACACGCGGGGCCGCAGCTGTGCCAACGGCGCGGGGGCGGCACGCACCGGCGCCCCCGCCCCGCCCCGCCGCTCCCCGCCCCGCTCTCCAAAGGCACCCAGACACGCGCGCCCCCGCGCCCCGCGCCCCGCGCCCCGCGCCCCGCGCCCCGCGCCCACACTCTCCGGTCCCCAGGCCCGGCCCCCTCGGGCCCGCCGGGCTGCCGCCCCCGCCGGCGGCCTCCACCCCGCGCCGCCGCCCGGGCCCGGAGCCGTGAAATTGGCTGCGAGCGTCCGCGGCTGCGGCTGCAGATTCTAAGCACGGGGAAGCCGGGCGGAGGGCGGCGGGAGCGGCGGGGCCGGCGCGGGCGGTGGGCAGCGGGGAGCCCCGGCCCCGGCTCCCCCCACCCCGGCCCCGCCGCGCGGCCCGGCGCCGCCGCCGCCTCCACGACGCCCTCCCGGCCCCGCTCCCTCCTCCGCGCGCCTCGGGCCTCGGCTCACCCGCACGGCCGCAGGCCCAGCTCCACCCCAGGAAGGGACGGCGAGGCAGGCTCCGGCCGAGGCGAAGGGCCGGCCTCTCCTACCCATCCCCTCCACACCGGGCCAACTTGGGCCAGCCGTGCGCCCTGAACCCATGACCGCAGGCTCGGCCTCCACTTGGTGTCTGCGCACGCGCGGAGGGCGGCCTGGCGGCTCCGCGCAGACCCCCCCCCCCACGGGGAGCCGGTGTCGGCCCCTGCCTGGCAGCTGGCGCGGGAAGCACGCACGCCCCGCCCCAGCTGCGGGTCCTCTTCCAGTCGAGAATGGCCTCCCTGTGCCCCCCTCCCCGCCAAGCCCCGGAGACCCCGGCCCGAGCACAGAGGCAGCCCCCCTGCGGCCCAGCGGGGATCCCTGGGCCGCACACCGACCTGCAGAAGGCCCAAGAACTCTGGATCCAAAGGCCACCATCAACACCCGGCCTGACCCCCGCGCCCAGCCCTCTCCATCCCGTGGAAACCCCTCCCGGCCTCCCCGCCTCGCCCCCCCCACTCCGCCTGGCTCTGTGTCCTCCCCACCGAGTGGGGTCTCTCGCTATCCTCCAGCCAAAACTGAAGGAGAAAACAGCAGCCTGCGCTAAGCCTGGTGGAGCAGGTGCTGGATGGGAGCGAGTCGGCCAATCCCGGTCCGGTCGCAAGGCACCGCGCCCGGCCTCTCCTGCTCAGCCCGCAGCCGCAGGCCCACCTGCCCAGGCAGGAATCACCAGGACCATCTGTCCAGCTGCCCTACTGGGTGCACTCACCAGCTGTTCCTCAAGTCTTCATCTCTCCTCCAGGAAGGGACTCTTCTTTGGGGGGCTCCTGCCTGTGCTCCCCCACCCCAGCAGCTCCCAGAAAAGTGTACATGTGTAGCCAGGCGCGGGTGGCTCACACCTGGGGTCCTAGCTCCTCAGGGGGCTGAGATCTGAGGATCCCAGTTTTAAGCCAGCCCACACAGGAAAACCTCTTGAGACTCTAATCTCTAATTAACCACCAAAAAGCTCAAAGTGGAACCGTGGCTCAAGTGGGAGAGTACCAGCTTTAAGCCAAAAAAAGCTAAAGGGATAGGTATACCCAGGCCCTGAGTTCAAGCCCCAGTACCGGCATGCTCACACTCACACACACGAAGTTTATATGTGCCTGCGATAGTAAACACGAGGAACCTATCTTAGTAGTGTGTGCATGAAAGGTATTCGTTCAACAAGCATTTTTAAGTCCCTACAGTGGGAGAGACAGGCAGGAAACGGCTCAACCAATGGATCCATGAAATATGAAATCCCCTAGGGAGGGAAGCAGGCAGGCTCACCCCAAGGCCTCAGTCTCCCCCAAATCCAGGGAGGACTGTCGTAGAGAGAGATCACACAGAGCTAGGCCAAAGAGGGAAACCAAATCAAGTCTGAGTCTTGGGGCTTGGTTTACAGCAGACTGGTCAGTCAGCCCTTAAGATTAAGCTAGTCATGTCCCCCAGAGAGGTGGGGGGTACACCCTCTACCTCCCCCTGAGCCCTGTGTTCACTCTAACAGGGAGAGGAAGCTCTGAGCCAGAATCAGTGTGTATGCAATCCAGGGTGAAACAGAGGCTGGAAAGGGTAGAAAGCAAACACAGACGCGTGCACACACAGGCATGTACACACACAGAGGAACCAAGAACAAATGAAGAATCACAGGGAAAGGCTGAGGGAAGTAATCCCAGAGCGACTACGGGACAGGCAGGGTGCTAGCCCAGCCCAAACCAGGACCTACTAGGTGGCTGGTAGGCTATGAGTCTAGGTCAGGAGTTTCCTACCATTACCCTGCTTTCAAAGAAGTACCCTGGGGAGGCAAGCTGACAACCCCCCCCCCCCCGCCACCCTTGGGTGATGGCAGAGGTGGGATCTGACCCCTGTGCTTTCCACAGTCAAGATGGGGAGAGGGAGGCCAGACAGGTCCAGGGGCCCAGGCTGTGGCCCCCAGTCCCGGCTCAGGACTTGGGAGAACAGTCACCCTCCGGGAAGCCCCCTAAGCACGGGTACCCTGTGGGGTACTGTGAAGCCACCTCAGGAATGCCACAGGCCTCCGGGGGAGACTGAGAGACCCTAAGGCTTCCCACAGGCCTCTTCCTCCTCCCCAGGGCCTCCTTCTTCTGGCCTCTCTGATCTTGCACACGCTGCAGACAGCTCCCCCCCAACCCTTCCAGGATCACTAGTCCTATTTGTACAGAAGCAAATCCAGAGTGAGAGAGGGCCCTCGGCCAGAAGGGGGCGCCCCAAGGCCGGAGGGCCCAGGCCTTCCAAGCAAGAGAGCTCTCCCGTGGCTCCATCTGGGTTACAGATCTGCTCCATTGCTGTGTGGCCTTGGGCTAGTTTCTGCTCTCCCTGGTTCTTGTCTGTGAGAGGAAGAATAACAAATAACTCCCACTGCAGAAGGCTTTGGGGTATTTAATGAGTGCCCAGTGCCACTTTCAAAGAGCTTCCAGGCCCTGGGGAGGGGCTCTCTGGGGAGGGACTCTCTGGGGAGGGACTCTGTACCCACCAGTTGATGCTCTGGTTAGCAAAGACCCAGTAATTATTATCCTTGCTATGGGCAGCATCACCCAGCCCACACCTTTCCTCCCACCCCAGGGCTCTTTTGGTGTTCATGAATCCCCTGTCTCCATGAATCCCCTGGGGCTGAGGGAAAGGAAAGGGGGGGAGCATGACACCCCTGGGTCCCCAGTAGCGATGGCAGAGCAATGTGCCCGAGTGCTCACTGAGCTGGGAGGAGGCTGATTCAATCAGGGGCGTCGGGAGACAGCCTGAGGATCGAGGTGGCCCTCTGGAGTAGTCCCCCACCGCCCCTACAACATCCCTTGTTAAGAAGACTCCGGCTTGGAGGACAGGCACCTGGCCACACTCTGGGGGTCTCATCTCTCATGGAAGGGGACAGAAGGGAAAACATGACCCCAGGTCATGGGGGTGAAGGTAATGAGGGCAGGTGATGTCCAACTCGGCCCTACACCTGGATGCCACATCTGGATATGACAAATTCACCTCCCTCATCCATCCTAGAGGACAGCAGGTGTCACATGCAGCCGCGCGGCACAGGTGGTCCTGAGCCCTGGGCGCTTCCTCAGCCAACATCCTGCATCCTCGGGCAACAAGAGAAACATCTTGGGGAGCAGGCCGGGAGCTGCCAGGGACCCCGCCACCCCCCACCCCATGGGAAGTGGCCAGCTGGCTCTCCTCACCCCTGCCCCACCCCTCCCGGAAGGGACAGTGCTGACCTGGTGTCTGGTGTGGTGGTTTTGTTTGTTTGGCTTTTTGCAGCCGCGCAGTAGGGGATTCACAGTACATACGGAGGCTCAGACCTCAGTTTACCCACATTGCACCTGGAAGGACTGCCAGGAGCATCCCAGGAGAGAAAGGAGCCATCTGCAAAGTGAGATGGGAGCCAAACCCAGGGCAGTGGTCCCCGGCTGGGCCCCCCGCCTGCCGCCCCTGTGCTCCCTCCACCTCCCCTGCAGACGAGAGACCACAGCAGACTGGAAAAGGGACACGCAGCGACAGGAACCCAAGGCCTGCATCGCCCTGCCTGCCGCTGCTTCCTGTCACACGCACACTCACTGGAATACACACGTGCCCGCGGGTGTGTGACCTGGCTGGGACAGGAAGGAGAACAGGGATGGGGGGCAGGGTAGAGGTGCACTGTTCAGGGGCTATGGGCGTTCAGGAAAAGTGTCTCATACCCACGCAGGCCACTGGAAAAATGGGGTCCCTAGGGAGGGGCCCCCCAAAGGCTCTACCTGTCTTCCTCCCCTGTCCGGCACCCACGGGGGACATGACCATGTTTGACCTCGCAGTGACCACACACACACACACACACACACACACACACACACCACTCTCCCAGTGACGTCACCTGCAGTCTGGATCTGACGTCACAGCCCCAGGTTCTCACTGATGTCACAGTTCTCCCTGACGTCCCCTGCAGTCCCTCCTTTTTCTTCCTCCCAAGAGATGACCCAGAGACCCCCTCTCCCCCCCCCCCCCCCCCCCCCCGTCCACAGATCACAGCTGTGGAACTCACAGCTAGCTCAGGGCAGCCCCGCCTCCCAGGACACACGTCCACACACGTGCACCCCACATGCTGATGAGCTAGCTAGACATGACACGTCCCACAGGTGTCCACAGGCTGCGGGGCTAGGGCGTGAGCTGTACACACACGCACGCACAGTCAAGCGTACCCAGCCCCCAGGATGCCGATCTGGTGTTAAAACAACACAAGTGGGCAGCCGGGACTGTGGTCCACATTCCTGCAAATCCTCCCAGCGCCACTGGCATCTGCCCCTTCCCCCAGCTGCTCCACTCCCTCTGCCAGCCTGGCCTGCTGTCACACACACACACACACACACACACACACACACCAGCCTAACACCTGTGTCTCAGCGAGAGGCCAAGCCACGCTGGGGGAGGACTGCAGAAAGCACCCCCCAAATATCGCGCCCCTCCCCACCAACCGCCTGCCTGCTGTCTCCCTCTGTCCTAAGGACGCGCTCCCCAAGCGCATACACGCACAGACACAGACACACACCAGCTCTCTTCAGCACCCAGCAGAAGCCCTGCGGGGCTGCACACCGTGCGTGTGTGTGTGTGTGTGTGTGTGTGCAGTGTGGGGTCTGCCAAGTCCACACTCCCTCCCCACGTGCGCACACCCGCCCCTTGCTGGAGCTCACACATGCAGACATGCAGAGCTCACACACGCACACACACGCACACAGCACACACGCGCGCGCCCGCTCACAGCCAGCCGCGGCGGGGCCTGCCAAAGCTGCAGTCTGCCCCCCGCGCTGCTTCCCGGCCTCCCCGGGCTGCCAGCCCTGCCGAGAAGGGGCGAAGCCCTCCCCAGCTCCCTCCGCTCCGACCCCGGTGCGTGGGGGGTGAGCCCCCAGGACGGCCACCCAGACACCCCACAGCCCCAGATGAGGGGTGTGAGCCCCCCAGGACACAAACCCGTCACCCCACACCCCCGTGGAGGGGTGTGAGCCCCCGGGACGGCCACCCAGACGCCCCACAGCTCCCCGATGGGGGGTGTGAGCCCCCTCCGGCGCCCCAGGACAGAAACCGTCCCCCAAGACACCGGTGGGGGTGTGAGCCCCCGCCAGACACCGCCCCCCTCCGCAGCCACCCGGCACCCCGGCCTTACCAGGTAGAAGACGATCCCTTGACCCGGCAGAACCCCGTGAAAAAGGGGGGGCAGGGCTTCCGACTGGCAAAGATGGGGTCCCCCCCAGGCGCGGCGCGGCGCCGGCCCGCACCGCCCGCCCTCGCGCCTCTGCGCCACGCCGGAGCCGCCCCGCCCGCCCTGCGCAGGGCCGGGGCCCGGGACCCGGGGACCCCCGCCCCGGCCCGCGGGGCGGCCGCCCGCGTCGCCGCCCCCCGCGCCCCCCGCCCGCCGGCGGCGCCCGCCCCGACCCGGACGACTCACTCACCTCGGGCCGGGGCCGGGGCCGGGCCTGCGGGCGGGGGGCGCGGGCGCCGCGCGTGTCCTGGTCCGCGGCGGGGCCCGGTGTCCGGAAGGCGCGGGCGCGCGCAGACGCCGCCGCCGCCCCCGCCGCGCGGGAGGGGCCCGGGCGCCCTGCGTCAGGGGCCGCCGTGGTCCGCCGTCCGCCGCCCGCCCGCCCGCGGCCCCGCCGCCCGCCCCGCCCTCCGCCGGCGCCGCCGCTCGGCCTCCGACACGCGCGCGCCCGGGCGCCGCTCTCGACGCGCGGCTCCTCCGCGGGCTGCGGCGCCTGCGAGGGAGGCGAGGGAGGCGGCACCGCGGCCGCCCAGCCCCGGGCACCCGCCGGGCGCGCCCCCGGCCCCGCCCCGGCCCGCCAGGCCCGGGCCCGCGGGAGGTCGCCTCCCCCACCCCCGTCCCGGCCCGGGCCCCGCGGGAGGTCGCCGCCCCCCCCCGTCCCGGCCCGGGCCCCGCGGGAGGTCGCCGCCCCCCCCCCGCCCCGGCCCGGGCCCGCGGGAGGTCGCCTCCCCCCCCCCCCCGCCCCGGCCCGCCCGCCCCCGTGCTGCGCCCGGCCCGCCGCCGCGCATTCGACAGCCGGAGCCGAGGGCGAGGGGCGCGCGCGGCCTCCAGCGCCCCCACCCCCCGGACCCGTCCGCACCCGGGATCCCCGGTCCCCTCGGCCCCCCACCCCGACCGGGCCGCGCCGTCCCGCTTCCCAGGACCGACGGACGGACGGACAGACGATGGAGGCGCGGGGAGCGGCCCGCAGCCCGCACGCACCTCGGCGCGCCCTCGGGGTGGGCGCTGCGGGGGCACGGGACCCCCGGTGAGGAGTCCCCGGCTTGTGTCCCAGCCTCCCCGGACAGCTGCGGCCCACACCCCCTGTCCCCGCGACCCCGGCCTCTCAGCCCTGGGGCCAGCAGACGCCGCACTTCACGGTCACTTCTGGGGAGCCTGTCTGTCCCGGGGTGGCCACACCGCAGCTCCCGGCCTGGGAGGGCACGGCGAGGGCTGTCTGGACGGATGAATAGGAGTTGGCCGGCTGAAGAAGGTGGGGAAGGGTGTCCAAGGAAACAGCACGTGCGAGAGGCCCAGAGCCCCGGGGCGGCGGGAGGGTTGCGGGGAGCTCCACGGGCCGGCTTTACTACAGCAGACAGGAAAAGTCCTCCCTCTTGTCACGGGGAAGTAGGAAGGCGCTCAGGATGGGCCCTGGAGGACCCCTCTGCCCAGCACACCTGCGCCTCCCGCTGCCCGCACACTCCTACCTACCCTTCAAGGCCCCTGGCTGCAGACCCGAACAAGCCACACCACGGCCTTCGCCCCCAAACCTGATGATCCTCCAACTCCCGGTGACTCCTGCTGGAAGGCATGGGGCAGTATCGAACACTGTGCGCCCCGACCCGAGGCTGAGCTCCGCAGCGCCCACCCCGCGGCCCCGGCCCCGTCAGGTGCGGACACCACCGGCCCTGCGCCCTCTGGCGGACCCGGCGCGCAGCTGCAGGGAGCTCCCACCCCTACTCGCCCGGCCCGGGAAGCTGAGCAGAGCCACCTCTGATGCTCCCCTCCGCAGAAGGTTCCACGTTATTCCCGGACTGCAGGTCACAACCCTCTCTGGGCCTCGGTTCCTCTCTTTGGGAAAGGAGAGTTTGGCACTCACCAGCGGATCTCCCTGCTCCCCTGCTCCCCTGCCCACCCCCCCCCCCCATTAGCTCCAGGGCGCCTTGAAGATTTCACTTTGAGTTTCCCTTTGAAGACCTTGGCTTGCTAGACAGATGCAAATTGGCAAGAGTGCCAGGCTCTTAGTTTGGCCACACCAAGAAGATGGAGTGGGCCCCCCTGCAGGGTCACCGAGGACCATCTGGACCCTTGACTGGCTCTCCCTAGACCAGCACCACCCACAGAGAACTTTCTAGCCTAGCAGAAGTGTTTCCCCCGTCCCACTGCGCAAGCACCAACCACATGTGGCAGGATTCCAGCCCTTCATCGTTATTCCTATTGATTGACACTTACGCATTCCCGTGTGGCTTGTGGCTACCACGTTGGGAAGGGAAGATGGAGAAATTCAGCTGCCTCCTTTCTAAAATAGAGTCTGAGCCAGCTGCTGGTGGCTCATGTCTGTCATTCTAGCTCCTCAGGAGGCTGGGGTCTGAGGATCACAGTTCAAAGCCAGTCTAGGCAGGAAAGTCCGTGAGACTCTTTTTTTTTTTTTTTTTTTTTTGTCGGTCGTGGGGCTTGAACTCTGGACCTGGGCGCTGTCCCTCAGCTCTTCAGCTCAAGGCGAGCGCTCTACCACTTGAGCAACAGCGCCACTTCCGGTTTTCTGGTGGTTTATTGGAGATAGGAGTCTCACGGTCTCTCCTGCCCGGGCTGGCTTTGAACCGCGATCCTCAGATCTCAGCCTCCTGAGTAGCTAGGATTACAGGCGTGAGCCACCAGCGCCCGGCTTCCGTGAGACTCTTATCTCCAATTGACCAACAAAATGTTGGAAGTAGAGCCATGGCTCAAGTGGTAGAGCACTAGCCTTGAGTGAAAAAAAAACAAAGTTCAGGGACAGCACCCAGGCCCTGAGTTGAAGTCCCAGGACTGGCAAAAAAAGAAAAAGTAAAAGAAAAAAAAGGTCTGGAGACACACACACACACACACACACACATGGGCAGGCACGTGGGCCAGGCCACGAGATGGCGGCCGCAGGTCCGTCACAGTCTGCGCCTGTTGGGCCAGTCTTACCACCTTTCACCTGGTGGTCCCCTGTCATGACCCCTGTCCTCTCCCAGCGGTAAACTGTGCCCATGAGCTGGTGCAGGATGAAACAGATACTGTTTCCCCTTCGCTGTGCTGAGTGGCGTGTTTAGCTGCCTGGGTGCTGGCTCTGTAGAATGTGTCTTGATCGATTAGTGATGTCTGCCTCGGGTTAGGACTGTAGCTTCAGGCAGGCATGAAGGTCCTCTCTGCTGGAAAATGAAGTCCAGACTCCCTATCAGACTCCAGACACACCACCTAAGACCCTATACGGATGGGCTTTCAGTGGCTAGTGTCACCGCACACATGATTTGTGTCCTAGCAACACCCATGCTTGCCCCTTCCAGAAAGTTCCAGGAATCTGCCTCCCCAGCATCTCCAGGCCTCTGTGCTTTTCATCCTGCTCCTCTCAGATCCACCCCCTCCCCTTCTACTTCCAGTCTGTCGTAAGAACTACTCCTCATGAAGCCGCCCCGGTCACCTCTCTGGGCCGGCCCGGTTCCTTCTAGCTCCCTTGGCTCCCAGAGTGCCTTGTGACAGCACATCTCACACATGCCCCCTCCGTCACCACTGTGTGTCCCGGGCTCTGGCCACGCCCTCTTCCTCGTTTCTTGTATTCATAAGCCGCAGAAGTGGGCACTAGGGCTCTTGATCCTGGGCTCCGGTCCTCTCTCCCCTTCGGGCTGTGCCAGTCTCTTTTCCCCAAGGGTATGTCCAGTCCGGTGGGATGCCAAGAAGATGCCCTTCCCTGCCCCGAGGCCTCGGCTGATTGATCTCAGGTGGCGTGGCGTGCGGACGGGCAAAACAGCTGCTCAGAGCCACTCCAGTCATTTCCATGCCAGATGGCACTGCCCGCTGCCTGCCCCCTGTGCCAACCCCAGGGGGTCAGCTGTGGGCTGGCCCACACAGAGACACCCTGGCCACCCCCACAAGTGCCCTCTGTTCCCCAGTTGGCCAGTGTGGCATTCGTCCAGTGACCCCACCAGCCCGCCCACCACCACAAGGGCATTTTCCCAGAACTGTTCCTGCTTTGGGGGCTTGGAGAAGAGAGGGGTGAGAAAGAGGTACCAAGGAATGCTAAAGGCATCACGCATTGTCTGGGTTCTATAACAAGACAAGCCTGTCACACTCGGGTGAAAGGTTTTACACTCGGTCTGCCTGCCACTTTGAGTTCATGAAAAGAAAACTAGGTTAAGCAATTCTTTTAAAGAAATCACACACACACACATACACACACACACACACACACCAGAATGTGCATAATGCATCATACTCCTATTTGGGATCTAGACCAAAAAAACAAAAAGTTTATGTTGGAATTCATTCTGAGGTGGTATTTTGGGGGTGGGAGGTATACATATGCGTATGTGCGTGCATGCGTGTGTGTGTGTGTGTGTGTGTGTGTGTGTGTGTGTGTACTAGGGCTTAAACTCAGGGCTGGAGCACTGTTCCTGAGCTTTTACTCCAGGCTGACACTTTACCTCTTGGGCCATAGCCCCACTTTCAGCTTTTTGCTGGTTAATTGAAGCTAAGAGTCTCACAGACTTTCCTGCCCAGGCTGGCTTTAGACCTCGATCCTTAGATTGCAGCCTCCTGAACAGCTAGGATTACAGGGGTGAGCCACGGCTCCCGGATCGCCAGATCTTTCATAGCCCATCAGGAGCTACGACGGCATGGTAGGAGGGCACAACACAGTGGTGGTGTCCGCAGGCCGAGCCCCGTGGCCAGCGCGGAGTGGCACAGGCCTCGGGCGGCTCAGCGGCCACAGGTCAGCTGGGCCTTATTAAACCATCTATCTGGCTCTGCCAGGGGCAGGGCTGGGTGGGGGCGGAACTGGGGCAGCAGGAGGCCTCCGGGGGCTGGGGGTCACCAGTCTTGTGGCCAGGCTGGCCACCGCTGACCTGCTGCGGCCTCCGAGGGGCAGGCAGCTGCTGACTGGCTGTTTCCTTCCTGCTCTGTGTGTGTGTGTCTCTCTCTCTCTGCTCAGTACCTTCCAGGCTCCGAGTCCTTGGGGTAAAGTGCCAGCTCCTTCCCTGGCATCTGGCAGAGCTCCCCTCTACTAGCAGGAATCACTGGAAATGGGGGCGCTCCCTACCTTTCGGGCTTCATGACAAGTGCTCCCCATGAATTCAAGTCCTGTGAATCATGATGACGTTTTGCGGGACCGACTGCTCTTCCTCTTTCACTCCCGAGGCTCAGAGAGGTTAAGTCATTCATTCCTCCAAGGTCACACAGGAAGGGAGAAGTAATGGCTCACCCAGGCTTCCTTCCTTCCACCCCGGTGGTAACCACAGGACAGACTCTGGTGTTTTAGGTGAGCCTTGTTCTTTTTCTTTGTCGGTCATGGGGCTTGAACTCTGGGCCTGGGTCCTGTCTCTGAGCTCTTCAGCTCAAGGTTAGCACTCTACCACTTGAGCCACAGCGCCACTTCCGGTTTTCTGGTGGTTCATTGGAGATAAGAGTCTCTTGGACTTTCCTGCCCAGGCTGGCTTTGAACCACAATTCTCAGATCTCAGCCTCCTGAGTAGCTAGGATTACAGGCGTGAGCCACCGATGCCCCACAGCCCTGTGCTTTTAAGAGGCAACCTAAAATCTCATTTTGCTGAACCCACAAGTTCACTAACAGCAGACCAAAGCCGGACACCCAGTGTAGCCTCCCCCAACTTTGCACCTGTGCCCTTTGATCTCAGACAATCACCTGGGGCTCCTGGAGGAAGAGGGGGCACCCGGTGACAGAGGAAAAGCCGCCTCTCACACCAGCAATACTAAATGGCCACAAGGTGCAGACACCCATCGGGCCTCCACAAACTGAGGCCAGGGTGACCTGGAACTGACTTAACCCTGCATACCTGCCTCACCCATTACGTCACCGAAGGCCATTGGCTGTAGCCCTGAAGATGGCCGAAGGTGTACTGAAGAGCTGTCTTCCCACCAGGTCTCTTCATTTGGCACATAGGGTGGGTGGCTGGACATCACATAGGACTTCTGGTGTCTCAGCCTGGGATCTACAAGGCCAGTTGCATTCCCAGCCCAGCTGTGGCTTATTTCCCAGCACAGAGCCTTCTCCAGCTTCCTTGCTCCTGAAGGTCTGTGTGGATGGGGTAGGTGAGTACTTGGGGGAAAGGGAGGTTTGTAGGACTGTCCCCAAGTCACCCAGGCCCCCAAACCCAGATCCCACACACCAGAAACTCCTGTCAGTTCTGCCTTTCAACAGTCCCCTAAACCTGGCCCCTGATCTCCCCACCTCAGCCCTGAAGGAAGGGCGGGTGCGGACTCTTCGCCCAGGCCTACCCAGACTCGGGCTTTTGTAGGAAAGACCCACGGAAGGAAGGAAAGATGTGGGGGTGGGGGTCCCCTAGGGCCAGGGCTGGAGCAGGGGGCAGAGATACGCTTTCATGCAGGAGAAGGTGGAGAGGGGTGTCCGGAAGGAGCTGGTCACAGGCTCTGTACCCCATACCACACAGCTGGACAGAGCCTGTGGCTTGTCATCCCTATGCAGGTATGGGACCACAGCACGGCATCTGGGGGCAAGGTGACCGGGTCCCAGCTGGGGCCCGGGAGCCTGTCACTATCCCCTTGGGCGAGGTGGCTGCGCTCCTCCCTTCACCCCGGAGCACCCCCAACCTCTCCCCTCCCAGCCCACAGCCCCGGCCCTGCAGAGGCCTTGGGGCTGCGCTCCGATCACATGGGATACCTGGCCACCTGCTCTCCACAGCCGCAGACCACACGCCTCGTTGGGGGCCCCAGGGCAGAGCCTTGTGGCTGCCCATACCCACAGGAGGCCCGGACACAGGGGCCCCACCAGGCCGGGGCTGGCATCCCAGGCCACCTGCCCAGCGGGCGCTCGCCTCTCAGCACCTTCTCCTCACCTTGCCCTGGGCACCAGCCTGCACCAGAGCCACTCCAAGCCGCCGCTGTACTCCATGGCCTGCCCTTTCATGATGGCTCTAATGTCTTTACTGGGAGGCCCATGAGCGCCGAGTCTCCCCGATGCTGGGGGCCGAGGGGTCAGGGTCCCCCGGGACGCCAGCAGTGTGAAGGTGGTAGAGGAAAAGCTTATGAGAATCTCATCCACAGAAGGGCTTGCCAATCTGGAATACAAATTCACGGTGAGGGTTTCCAAATGGCTCGTCTCCCTCAGGCGACGTGTGTGTGTGTGTGTGTGTGTGTGTGTGTGTGTGTGTGTGTGTGTGTGTGTGTGTGTGTGACCCCCATGACCCCCCAGGGGTCAGCTCACCAGGCCCTGGGGCCACCTCAGTCTACACCATGGAATGGACATTCCTCCTTATCTACTAATTTTGCCCTCCTCCGTTATCTTGAGTTTTTGCCCAGGGCTGGCCTCCCACTGGGATCTTCCTGCCTATGCCTCCTACAGAGGGGGGATTATAGCCATGAATCACCATACCTTGTTTGTTGAGATGGAGTCCCTTGCGCGTTTCACCTGAGCTGGCTTTGAACCATGATCCTCCCAATCTTCCCCAGACGTTGAGAATACAGGCATCAAACCTGATCATTAAATTCTTATGATACCAGAAATAAACACAAACCAATATCTACTTCTGCTCCGCATTTTGAGTTTCTGGGAATTCTGGAAGGGCTCAGCTGGGTCGTCCTCACATGTGGGCCCAGATGTCAGCCACCATCTGATGGCTCAATGGGGCTGGGCTGGTCATGTGTACCCCTGGGGCTCAGCCACACAGCTGGCATCTGATTGATTGGGGTCTGGGCACTTCCGGTATGGCAGATGAGGGGAAGTGGGCACTTCCCCTGGTGGGGGTGTCCCCTGGACAAGCAACCCCAGGGGACAGGCAAAACCAAGTGGCCATGGACACCACAAGCATCACTTGCACCCAACATCCAGCAGGTCACCGGGTCCAGCCCTGATGTCAGGGGAGGAGGCCTCTTTCACAGGGGACAGAGACATCAAGGGATGCACACAGCTGACAATGGGCCCCCATGCGTTTTCTGTGATGTTTTAGCCCAGAACACAAAATGGCTGACACAGCTAAACAGTTGGCTTCATCAGTGGATAAAAATCTTGTTGGCCAGGAGCTGGTGGCTCACACCTGTAATCCCCTCTACTCAGGAGGCTAAGATCTGAGGATCTCAGTTCAAAGCCAGCCTGGGCAGGAAAGGCCATGAGACTCTTATCTCCAATTAACCACCAGAAAACCAGAAGTAGCGCTGTGGCTCAAGTGGTAGAGCATGAGCCTTGAGCTGAAGTGCTCAGGGACAGCGCCCAGGCCGAGTTCAAGCCCAGGACTGCCAAAAAATAATTTTTTTTAATTAAAATCATTTAAAAAATCTGTAATTCTCAGTACTCAGTCATAATCATAAATAGTGAAGTAAGATTCTTACCTGCCTGTGGCATGTGCTGATTAAAGAATGTATAATTTGGCACACACAAAAGAAGACATAAAAATAGAAAGGAGCTCTGTAAACTCTGAACACGGCGTCCTATCACACCTGGGAGCAGGAGCAGCCGCCAGGTGGGACGTCCAGGCGCCTTGGAAATTTCCCACCTTTCCCATACAAAAATCACCTGGGCATCACTCCAGAAAACCGTGAGAGTTTTCTAGACCAAAACAAAATAAAGGTCTCCAGGAAGAAAAGGATGACTTTGGTCACTAGAAGCAGAAGAGAGACAAAAAATTACAGACAATTTGTCCCCCAGCTGGCGGGGTAGAAGAGCCAGGACGATTGTAAAGCCGGTCACACACATCCGAGCACCTGGCTCAAGCTATTATTTTATCTTGTATCCAGCAGCACTGATGGGTGAAGGGTTCAATACCAAAGATGTTCACTTCTCATCCATGCATATTAACAGAGGCCTCTTTTTACAGACCCCCCCAAATCTCTAGAGAGCAAGCCCCGCCCCAGACAGGCGATTGTGCACCCACCTCTATCTCATACCTGAACCCCAGCTGCATGGGGGGGAGGGGGAAAGGGGAGGAGGGCCTGTGTCCTGCTATAAGCCCAGGCTGAGAATCTGGTCCCCGACTTCCCAGCATCCCTTGCGGCTGGGTGGCCATGTGACCCCATCTGGCCAATGAGATGGAAAAGGAAGCAGCTTCTGGGTTTGCTAAGGAAGTTTCCCCTTTCCACTCATCCACACAAATGGGGGCCCTGCTTTCTGCTGCCTGCTCCTGATGTAGACAGCGAGGGAAGGGGGACATTTGTCAGGCAAGCTGATGACACGCGTGAGCTCGACGCACGTGGGAAGGATCCCCGGGAGGCAGGCTGGCAGGATGACTGCCCTGCAGAGGCCGGGCAGGATGGTGCCACATGGCTGGGGAATGCACGTTCCAGAACCCCAGAGAACAACTCAGCGCCGGCTCCCACGAGCACCAGGCGGGCAGGTGGGGGCCCCTGTCTCCATGGGGTGCTGAGAGAAGCTGAGAAAAGTACAATCAGATCAGGCCACGGGGTGGACATCTTTCTAGCCAGCTGTCAGAGGCAGGCAGGGTGTGACCTGGGCATCTGACCTGGGTGACAGCGTCGTGTGTATGTTAGCTTTCTGGTGGCGATGACAGATATCCCAGATACATGGTTTGAAGGCTTGCTCTGCTGACAGTTTCCAGGGTCGGGCCAAGCTCCATGCACTGCTTTGATCTGGGCAAGGCAGAAGAAAAGCACAGCAGCGTGTCAGTGGGCGTGTGTGAGGGAGGAGGCTGCTCCCCCTGTGGAGGCCAGGAAGCTGCAGGGAGAGAAAGAGGAGGACGACAGGAAGGGAGTTGGAGGGGAGGGGAGGAAAGAGAGGGCGGAAGGGGCGGGTGCACAGCCTCCCCAGGCCCGCCCCGCAATGGCGGAAGTTTCCACCACTCCCAGGATTGGGGAATTCATGGGTGCATTAATCCACCAATGAGGTCAGAGCTCTCCCTCCTCTGGGCCCCACTGCATGGGGTCCAGCCCCACACTCCAGGAAGTGAGGCCCAAGCTCAGAGCCATCAAAGGCCATCGCTGACTTGAACAAATGGGACTGGGCTGCCAGGCCACCACCTGGCACCACGGGCCACCAGGACGCTAAGATACAGCCCTGCGTCATGACTCCCACCCTGATACCCAGACGGTGTCAAACCAGGTGGGAGGGGAACGAACCGTCTGATCCCCAGGAGGCTGGCCCTGGGGCCCTGCCGTTTCTCTCTGCCACTCGGGGATGCTCAGTGACGCAGCAAGGAGCGGCAGACACCACATCCGAGCTCAGCTGCCAAGTGTGCAGAGATCCTCGGCCTCCCGTGGGAGGCAGAGCCGTGCCAGGCACCAGCCATGCCGGGCCGGCCCCCGCACTGCAGCGCCTCTCCTCTTCTGGAGGGCACTGAAAGGAGCCCCAGGACGCTGCCCACCCCCACACAGCCTTCAGTCCACACAGTCCTCCAGGAAGGACCTGCGGGTACCTGAACACAGGGCTCAGTGAGCCCTAGACAGCAACAAACACACAACAACAACAACTAAGGCAGGGAGACTGCAAACACATTGGCCCTTTGAATCATACAGAGCTATGTTGTACTTCATTTGCCTTTTCTTCTGCTGGCACCAGAAGTTGAACTCAAGGCCTCCAGATTGCTCAGCTTGCTTGCTTCCTTGGCTGGCGTGCTACCACTTAAGCCAAGCCTCCAGGCCTTTCGCTTACCTTATCTTTTGAATAGGGTCTAGTGGTTATGCCTACATCTCAATCCTCCTACCTGAGCCTCCCATCTAGCAGGGATGTCGGGTGTATGCTACTATACTGAGCTTGTCTGTAGCTATGAGAACCTGGTGAACTTTTGGCTCTGCATGGCCTCAAACTACAGTCCTCCCCACTTCTGCCTCCCTTTCGAGTATCTGGGATTACAAGTGTGAGCCACCAAATCCAGCCCCTCCTTCCTTATCCCATCAGTATCCTCGGTCCTGGCCCTGGGGAGGCAGATTTGAGGCCCTCGTGTTTTCATTTTAGCCACCTGTGAATCAACTCCTGCAAAGCTTGTCAGTTTGGTGACTGGTTCAACGCCTAGGGCAGAGGGGAATGGGCTTATCTGATAACATAGAAGCTCTCCCCCGAAGACTCCCTGCCAACAAGCAGCCACAGTCACTGGGGGCTCCTGGGGTCCACCGTGAGCCACCCCAATCTAAGCACTTTCTGCACGCTGACACTGAATCCTTGCAACAACCCCCCCCCATACACTCTGAGCAGTCAGCTGTGAGAACAAATATCTCTCTCCCCTCTGTCACATGAAGTAATAGACTCTTGAAAAATCATGTTCTCCGAGGACCACTGCTGACTCTTACAATCTGAGACTCTCCATCAAAGAACCTTCCAGCACCAGCTAATAGAATGGCAGAGCCGGTGACTGGTGAACCCCAGATTGCACCGCCAGGATGGCTGTCGGCACGCACCAGCGGGGGCTGGTGGCAAGGGAGCCCCGGGGACGGAGGAGGGTGCTGCCAGGAGGCCGCTCAGCCTGCTGTCATGCTCCAGTGAGCTCTTGGCGGAGAGGCCTGGCTCGGTTACTGATGGTTTTTAATTATGTAAATCAGCCCAGGGCCTGGGCCTGGCGCAGGCTTGGCATCCATCAGCTGGCAGCAGAATTAATCAATAAATAACCAGTGGGGGATGGGGCCTCACACCAGCCACGCCCATCACCCAGCTGGGGGGGGAGGGGGAAGGAGAGTGGTAGCTCCTGGTTGGTATGCACCCACATGTACACACAAAGGTGTACCAGCAGGCATGTGCACACACATGCACAAGCAACATATGCATGCCAGGTACATACAGAAGCATACTGCAAACATGCACACAAACACATGCATGCCGCAAATGTACACACATGCACAGTGCATATGTACATGCAAGTATATGTACACACAAACAAGCTTGTGCCCAGTGTGTATGCAATGGTGGCAGTTTCACGCTGGGGGGGGCACTTGCACACACAAAAGATGAGATGCATAGATCACACACAGACTTCAGACCCTGAAACCCCACAGCCCTAGCAGCCCGCCCAGGGGCCCAGCAGCAGAGCCCAGGCCTCTGCCCCTCACTCCCCAGCCAGTTCAGGATGGCTGGCAGGGCCTAGGCCCAGGTGTACCAGGAACAACACTGAGACCCAGAAAAGGCATTGACCCAAGGTCATGCCGGGTGCAGAGCCAGGTGAAGAGCCGAGCGGGGCCCTAGGTGCAGGCCTGATAGCAGTGGGAGGGGGGAGGGATGGGCCGCAGCCCGCTCTTTGGCACACCTGCCCTGTCCAGGCTCCAGCCCGGATGACGCTGCTCCCCCATCACTTCCCAGCACAGGAGGGGTAAGTGAACAGAAACTGCCCCCCCATGCTCACCTCCTGGGTGGGCATCAGCTTCAGCCCAAGGGCTCCGGGATTGCATCCACCCTAACCAGGCAGGAGGGACGCAGGGCTTTCCTGGGCACATTGAGAGCCAGGGTCCCAGGACGCAGCCCTAGAAGCCCCCCACACACACTTTGGAGCACCTGTGGGCTGGCTGTGGGCCTCTGACAAGACCCAAGGCACTCGGCTCTAAGGCTTCTGTGTGTGTGTGTGTGTGTGTCTGTGTGTGTCTGTGCGCGCGCACGTGCACATGGGTACTGGGGCTTGAACTCAGAACTCAGGGCCTGGGTGCTGTCTCTTAGCTTTTTGGCTCAAGGCTGGGTTGAGTGAGCCCACACTTCCACTTGTGTCTTCTTGCTAGTTAATTGGAGATAAGGGTATCTCAGATAGGTCCGTCGGGCTGGCTTCAAATCGTGACCCTCAGATCTCAGCCCCCTGAGTAGGATTACAGGTGAGAGCCGGCAGTGCCTGGCAGCTCTCAGACTTGGAAGTCATCCAGAAGTGGGGCTAGCGAACCAGCCTCCAAGGCCTACCTCTGCCCTCTGTGATGGGAGAGAACTGTGCCTTGAACTCCTGGCATGCAGAGAAGGATGAGTCTGTTACTGCTAGGCAGGTGACTAAACACTGCTCTTTAGAAGTCACTTGTGAGCTGGGCACAGTGGCTCATGCCTGTAATCTCAGCTACCCAGGAGGGTGAGATCTGAGGATCATGGTTCAGAACCAGCCCAAACAGGAAGGTCTTTGAGACTCTGATCCCCAATTAATTACCCAAAAAGCCAGAAGTGCATCTGTGGCTCAAGTGGTAGAGAGCTAGCCTTGAGCACAGAAGTTCAGAAATAGCACCCAGGCCCTGACTTCAAGTCCCAGGACCAGCACAATAAAAAAAGAAAAAAAGAGGCCACTGATGAATGGAGTTAAAAGGCTCTAAAAATCACCAGTTATAACCTTTTTTTCCCCCCAATCCTGGGGCTTGAACTGGGGGCCTGGGCGCTGTCCCTGAGCCTCTCTGTGCTCATGGCTAGCACTCTACCACTTGAGCCACAGCACCACTTCCAGCTTTTTCTGTGTATGTGGTACTGAGGAATTGAACCCAGGGCTTCATGCCTGCAAGGCAAGCACTCTACCACTGAGCCACATTGCCAGCCCCAGTTGTCATCATTTTTAAAGACACCCTGGACATCTGGATCAGAATTCCTTGGAAGGTCTTTAAAAGTCACAAGCTGCCCCTCCCCGGTGTGTCCCAGGCTTCTTCCTCAGCCCTCTGCCTCTCCAACCAGTTCCCTACTGAAGCTGGCACTGGAGTCTTAGAATCCCCTGAAGCCCTGGTGTCAGGGCAGCCAGCCAGCTCAACTCCTCACACATTCTCAAACTCAGGAAACTGAGTCCCACACAGGTGAACGCTTGCTCCAGGATACCCAGGGCAAAAGTGGCCCAGCACTCAAACATCCTAGAGGGCGGGGCCTGAGCAGGAAAGGGAGGGCCCATGGGAAGGGGCGGGGCCTCCTCTGGAAGGGACGAGCCTGTGAGAAGGGCGGGGCAACAGCAGGACGAGGAGGGCCCCGCTGCATGGGGCGGGGCCTCCACCGGAAGAGGCGGGCCCTGTGAGAGTGGGCGTGGCCTCCAAAGGAAAGGGAAGGCCCTGAGAAGGGGCGGGGCCTCCTCTGGAAGGGGTGAACCTATGAGGAGGGCAGGGCAACAGCAGGATAAGGAGGGCCCTGCTGGGGGGCGGGGCCCCTGCAGGAAGAGGCGGTCCCGTGGGAGGGGAGGGGCCTCCGCCGGAAGGGGAGGGTCCTACAGAGCGGGCTCCACCCCACCCCATCCCCACTGACTCCTAGGGAAAAGGCAGAATTTGCCTTTCAGCCAGGGGTAATCTTTTAATCTCTTTGGCTTTAATCTTGCAGCTCAACCTAAATCCAAATCCCACACTGGGGAAGGAAGGCGGTGGGGGGCAGATCCCCTGTCCTGGGGGCCGAGATCTAAGATCTTCCTCCCCGCCGCCTGCTGGGGGCCTGGGCCTGCGGAGAAGGGGCGGAGCAGACAGGTGCGAAGGACGCCGCCACAGAAGCCACGACGGCCTTCTTAAAGGCCGCGCTGAGGCATCAGCCACAAGAGAGAAAGAAACGACAGAAACGGGCTTCATCAACACGACGCATGTGTGGCCGGAAGAAAAAGACGTCAGTGCAAGAAAGAAGCCACCAAGGCAGAAAGGGGACTGGTACCCACACGCCCGGGAGCTCCAGCACCCGGGCCGGAGCCGCAGGCGCGGGGCCCACGCCTGCCACCCTACACCCAGGCCGGAGCCGCAGGCGCCGGGCCCACGCCTGCCACCCTACACCCAGGCCGGAGCCGCAGGCGCGGGGCCCACGCCTGCCACCCCACACCCAGGCCGGAGCCGCAGGCGCGGGGCGCACGCCTGCCACCCCACACCCAGGCCGGAGCCGCAGGCGCGGGGCGCACGCCTGCCACCCTACACCCAGGCCGGAGCCGCAGGCGCCGGGCCCACGCCTGCCACCCCACACCCAGGCCGGAGCCGCAGGCGCGGGGCGCACGCCTGCCACCCTAGCACTCTAGAGGGTTGTGCTTTGAAACCAACCTGGGGCAGAAAAGTCTGAGAGACTCCCATCTCCAATTAACCAGCATAAGCAAGCTAGCCAGCGGCATGGCCCAAGTGGTACAGTGCCAGCCGTGAGCAAAAAAGGCCAAGCAAGAGTGAGACGGGAGAGCTCAGATTCAATGAACAGCAAAAGAAGGAGGAGGGAGGGGAGAGGAGGAGGAGGAGAAAGAGGAAGAGAAGGAGGAGGAGGAGGAAGAGGAGGAGGAGGAGGAGGAGGAGGAGGAGGAGGCTGAAGGAGGAATATCACAAGTTTGAGTCCAGCCTGAGCTACAAAGATCATACCACACGTAGATATACAGATAGAGATATCTGGCAGTTTCTCACTATTTGTCAAATCTACAGTGCAATTAGGTTGCCAATATGATTGTGTGAAAAGGTGGAGCCTGCCCCCAAGTGAGTTGGGTAAGTGTTCACTTGACACCATCCAGCTAGGAAGCGGGCACTCAGGGATTTGAGCCCTCTCCTCCAGGGAGCCCTCCTGGATTACTCTGACCTAGTTCTGCTGGCCTCTTCTCCCCTCCTTCATTCTCCCTTGCCAAGACCCTGTGCCCGCCTCTTTCCACTTTCCCACAGCTGGAAAATGAGGCTGTGAGGATGAAATATGGTGGCAGCCACCACTGTCACGTCCCTGGTGAGAATGTGAATTCCCTGTCATTGGAGGCAGAATTCCCCCACCCCTTAAAATGTCCCACCTGCCGCTCTGAGACAATTCACCCGGGCTTCTGTGGCCTCTGGGACCCAGCCTGGAGCCAGCCATCCCCCTCAACTCATCTGCAGAGGGAAACACAAGCAGGGATTCATGTGTCAAACCCGAGGTCAAGAAACCCCTGTGATTGGAGCGGTGCCAGGCAGCTCCTCTGACCCTGGCAGAAATATCACCGTGAACCCGGGGAGAAAGCAGTCGAGGAGCTCAGGGAGTTGGGGAGCCAGGTCAGCAGCGGGCAGGAGGAGAGGTGTGCGTGGAAGGGAGGTGGGGGGGAGACAAAAGCCACCTGTGCAGGTGGCTGCAAAGGCTGCTCAGCACCCCCCCCCTCTCTCTCTCTCTCTCTCACACACACACACACACACACACACACACACACACACGTAATCCCCTTGCTGGCGCTGAGGGCTAAGCCTCTTTCCCGGCCAGCCCCACCCACGTCCCCAGCTGCTCCGGCCACCTCTGTACCAAGGTGGGTTCCCAAAGGCTCCGGGAGGGGCTGAAAGCCAAGCCCACCTGAGCCGCAGCTACTGGGGGGAACGTGGACACAGACCCCGCAGTCAGACAACCCGCTGCTCACAGGATCTCCCCCCACAAACACACACCAGAGGCACCGTACTACCCCAGCCCGAAGCCACAGCACAAGACGCACACAGACCTTCCATCCCACCGCTGCTCTGGGCCCTGGGAGAGAAGCAGCCCTTCCCTGAGGCTCCCAGACCCCTTCTCCATGGCCATAGCCCAGTCAGCATGCACCCTGGTCCTCCTGCCCCAGGACCTTTGCACATCCTCATACTTTCACCATTAATGTCTCTGAGCCGAGGACTGTCGGGCACCCTTCCCAGCTGCACAGCCACAGAGCTGCCAAGCGCCCACCCTCCACCCCATGTCCCCCACTCCGTTATCTCAGAGCAGGACCTCTGCTTTCCCTCAGAGAGTTCCAGAAAGCACAGAATTGAGTAACTAGAGAGCGGGTGAGGGAGGCCACTGCACACATTTTTGCAGATCCACCAGGCAGGCGGAGGCAGAGCACAGGTGACAAATCCACACCCACTCCAAAGCAGGGAGGGGGCAGCCAGAGGGGGACAGGCCAGCTCCATCCTAGATCCTTGTCTTTTTCTTTCAAATGCTCTCTGCTGTCAGAGGCAACTTTCAGACCTATCTTCCCAAGAGGCAAGCCGGATGGGCACAATTGCAGTTCCGTTTCACAGAAGGGGAAACTGAGGTCCAGGGCACAGGTGAAGAATAGTTTCAGAAGGCTGAATTCACCCAGGCCGGTCTTCCTGGCTGGAGGTGGGCATCCGATGGCCCCAGTCCCAGAGGACTGCCGGGGCCTGTGCCCAGCCCCTCCCCTCCGGCAGAAAAAACAGGCGGCCTCCACCTCACCTGGCCCCCTTGGTCTCCCCTGGGTGGGGAGAGGCATCCTGAGTCCTTTATCCCCCAGCCTAGTCAGCGCCCTTGGCCCTGGCCTGGGAGAGTGGCCAGGGGTGGGGTAAGAGTGCCCCCTGCTGGTGGCGTCCCGCAGTGGCCATGGGGGCTCCGACAGGGCTGCTCACATTGCAGCCCTGGAAAGGTGGGCACGAAGCTGGGAGTTGGAGAAGCTTCAGAGAGGCCCAGAGACCCCGAGCTTCCTCCATGCCTGCTCCAGCAACACGGGAGCGACTGAGGGTGGCGAGCGGACCAGGTGTGATCAAAAGAAAGGGCAAGGGAGGGTGCCCAGCATCCAGCACAAGCCGGGGAGGAGCCCAGGGAAAGTCCGGGGATGAAAAAATGAATTAACTCACTGTTTCCAAGGGGGGGGGGGTGAGTAACATTTAAGATGTGCGAGGTCATGTTTACATAAACTTGTTTAAGAGTATTGCTGGAGCTGGGCACGGGTGGCTCACGCCTGTAATCCTAGCTACTCAGGAGGCTGAGATCTGAGGATCTCGGTTCAAAGCCAGCCGGGGCAGGAAAGTCTGTGAGACTCTTATCTCCAATAAACCGCTAGAAAACTGGAAGTGGTGCTGTGGCTCAAGCAGTAAAGCGCTCGCCTTGAGCTGAAGAGCACAAGGACAGCACCCAAGCCCAGAGTTCAAGCCCCACAACCAAAAAAGAAAAAAAAAGAAATACCCTACCTTGAAAACCAATGCAAGTAGGGATTGGAACTATGGCTCAAGTGGTAGAGCACCTACCTACTAAGCACAAGGCCCAGAGTTCAATCCCTCGTACTGCCAAAGAAATAAAAATAAAAGAGTTGGGCTTGGAAGGTGGCTCAGTGGTAGAGCGCTTACCTAGCATGCATGAGGCCCTGGGTTTGATTCCTCAGCACCACATAAGCAAAAAGAAGAAAACTGGAAGTGGCACTGTGGCTCAAGTGGTAGAGCACTAGCCTTGAACTGAAGAGCTGAGGAACAGCGCCCAGGCCCTGAGTTCAGGCCCCATGACTGAACCCCCCCCCCAAAAAATAAATAAGAGTTGTTTTGATAGGTATTAGACATAAGGTACCTACCCTATGCATCCATGGTATTTAAAACAAATGTTTCGGTTCAAGACATGCAGGAAACTGGCAGTTTATGCCTATAATCCTAACTATTCAGGTGGCTGAGATCTGAGGATCAAAATATAAAGCTAGCTCAGGCAAAAAAAAGTCTGTAAGACTCTTAATTTCAATTAACAAGCAAAAAGCTGGAAGTGGAACTGTGGTTCGAGTGTCAAAGCCTTGAGTGAAAAATCTATGCAAGAATGTGAGGCCAAGTTCAAACCCCAGGACCAGTGCATGTGCGTGCGTGCGTGCGTGTACACACACACCCACACACACATACACACACACACACAGTGGTTAAATATAAATTAAAACATTAGGGAAAAAATGATGTACAGACTCAGTATCCGGCATAGGTATCAATAAATGCTAGAGATTGATGGATAGATGGACAGGTAGGAGGGTAGATGGATACTAGATGGATGGATGATAGATAAATGGATGGATGGGTGATGGATGGATAGATGGAAGGATGATGAGTGGATGCATGATGGATGGATGATGGATGGTTGGATGATGGATGGATGATGAATGGATGGGTCATGGATAGATAGAAGGATGATGAGTGGATGCATGATGGGTGGATGGCTGGATGGATGGATGGGTAAGTAGTGGGTGGATGGATGGATGGATGGGTAGGTGGTGGGTGGATGGATGGATGGATGGGTAGGTGGTGGGTGGATGGAGAGATGGATGGGTAGGTGGTGGGTGGATGGATGGATGGATGGGTAGGTGGTGGGTGGATGGAGAGATGGATGGGTAGGTGGTGGGTGGATGGATGGATGGATGGATGGATGATGGAAGGATGGGTCATGGATAGATGGAAGGATGATGAGTGGATGCATGATGGATGGGTAGATGGATGGATGATGGATGGATGGGTAGATGGATGGATGATGGATGGATGGGAGAATGATGGATGGTTGGATGATGGATGGATGATGGAAGGATGATGAGTAGACGCATGACAGAGGGTAGATGGATGATGGATGGCAAGCAGAGTCTGGGTGACTTTACAGGGCAGTGGGTCCCACACGTGGCAGCAAGTGGATCACCTGGGCAAGTCTTGTGTGTGAACCCCAAGGTGATGAGGAGGAGGTGTGGGCATCCAGGACATCCTCAGGGAGGAGGGCCAAGGCCCAGGAGGTGGGGGCATCCGGGACATCCTCAGGGAGGAGGGCCCAGGCCCAGGAGGTGGGGGCATCCGGGACATCCTCAGGGAGGAGGGCCAAGGCCCAGGAGGTGGGGGCATCCGGGACATCCTCAGGGAGGAGGGCCCAGGCCCCGGCAGCAGGAGGCACCTGGCTTCAGAGCCCTCTGCCATAGTGAAATGTGTGGCTGGAGCGCTGGGGCCGGGCAGGGAGGGGGTAGTGGGGGACGCTTCCGCGAGGGGATGCTAGGACAGATAAATGGCAAGGCGCTCTGTGCGAGAAAACAGAAGAGCAGCGATTACAGAAAGCTGCTTCCCGCGAGAGCAAAAAGCCGGTGTGCCTTCTGTGACTTTAATCGATCCTGATTGGGCTGTCCCATCACATTGCATTTGCATACGTCTTTATTATCTATTAGTATAAATATTGCATCAACTGCTGTGAAGAGCAGGCGAGATTTGCCCTCCTGGCTTTATTTATAAGTTGGCTCACTTATGAGACTTTCTACTCCTTAAAAAATATCTCCCTTCGTCTTGAAAACTGTAAGTGGTTAATTACAAACATACATTAATATAATGTAGTTAATGTGCTTGTAATCGATTTCTCTCTTTTAATTGGGTCCTGATTTGCTCATAACTAGGTTTAGCTTCCCTCTTGATTAAAGTTGAAGGCGTGTGTGGTTAGGTATGGGTTTTATACACAGATCTCCGACGGAGCCTCTGAACCAGTGCAGGGTACATGAATGAAGACTGGTGTACTCGCTCTCTATTATCTCTTTTGGAGGGGAGGGGTAATTCAGGGCCTTAAACTCAGGGCCTGCGCACTGTACCTTAGCTTTTTCTCTCATGGCTAACACTCTACCATGCGAGCCACAGCTCTACTTCTAGCTTCTTGTTAGTTAATTGGATTTTTGTTTGTTTTGCCAATCCTTGATCTTGTACGCAGGGCCTGGGCACTGTCCCTGCCTGAGCTTCTTTTGCTCAAGGCAAGCACTCTACCACTAAGCCACATTCCCAGCCCTTGCTAGTTAATTGGAGATACAATTCTCACAGACTTTTCTGCCCAGGCTGGATTCAACCACAATCCTCAGATCTCAGCCTCCTGAGTAGCTAGGATTACAGGCCTGAGCTATTGACACCCAGCTTTGTTAGACCCTCTTGAGAAGAGAGAAAGAATATTCAGTTGGGAATTTTTGTAGCCATACCAGTGGGGGGGGGGTGGGTAGAGGGTAAATGGAGGAAAAATAAACTTCGTAGTGTGTGGTACGATTGGTAGAACTATAGTGAATAAATCTGACTTTTTTTTTATGTCATTCCATGTTATTCAAATGGGTGCTCTTTTTTTTCTTTGAGAGGATTTTAAAGCATAAATAGATTTGTCATAGTACAGGGTCAGAATTAGTTCTCTGGATGGCAAGTTATTCACTCAATATTAATTCTGTTTTATGAACAAATGCAATTAAGTTGCAAATCCCTTCACCGAGTACAATGTTAGGCCAATGTTTTAATGGGCATTAAGAAATGTCAGCTTAGCATCTCCAAGGAAGACAAAGTCTGCGGGGCACTGAGAACAGCGAGTTTGGTTCAAAGCTGCTTCTTGGCCTTGTACCAGGGAGAGGGGCTAACCGTACCTCCCCATACACACCTGAGCGGGAGAGCACCTTCTCTCCAAGTCACCATCCCATGGCTGGGGACCCAGCCGTCCTGTGCTCACATGTGAGCCACAGAACACATCGTAGCGTTGCTCGAGCAGCACATGACTGTGGACACCCTGCAGACACAACTGCTCGAACCTGCAGACTGCCAAGAGAAGACTCAACCACAGTGCAACAACCCAGTGAAACCAGGCAAAGGCCTGGGCAGACACAGACCGGCCAATGGCAAGTGAAAAGAGCTTTGACGTCACTCATCACTAGGGAGAAGAGAAAGAAAACCACCCAGAGGCACCGAGCACACCCATTGCCCTTGGCTCTCCATGAAACCCACACGCGCCAGAGAATGAATTCCGTGAGACCTGAGCAATGGGAATCTGTGTCCACTTCTGGTGAGAGCGTAAGATCCTGTGGAAGTCAGGATCAAGATTCATTTTCGGCCGGGCACCGGTGGCTCACACCTGTCATCCTAGCTACTCAGGAGGCTGAGATCTGAGGATCATGGTTCAAAGCCAGCCAGGGCAGGAAATGTCCGTGAAACTCTTATCTCCAATAAACCACTCAGAAAACTGGAAGTGGCGCTGTGGTTCAAGTGGTAGAGTGCTAGCCTTGAGCGAAGAGCTGAGGGACAGCGCCCAGGCCCAGAGTTCAAGCCCCACCACCGACAAAAAAAAGAAAGAAAGGAAGGAAGGAAGGAAGGAAGGAAGGAAGGAAGGAAGGAAGGAAGGAACGAAGGAAGGAACGAAGGAAGAGATTCATTTTTCTATGAGGCAGCAATTCCACTGTTGTTCGCACAGAATTGATGGCCAGGACTCTACAGAGATGCACACCCCCGAGCTCCTGGCCGCATCGTGTACAACAGCCAAGAGATGGAAATAACTCACACAGGCCAGCCTCCAATGAAGGATAAACCAGTGTGACCTCTACAGCCAGTGGAATATTATGCTGTCCTAAAAAAGGAATGGGGCTCTCATTTACACTACTGTGCAGATGAATTTCAAAAACAGTATGCCTACCCATTATGAAGAACTGTCTGGTGGCATCACACAGCATCGTGAATGAAATGAATGCTGCCCAAGGGTACACTTAAACATGAGTAAAATAGCAACTTTATGAGATCAAATAATGATATACACATGCGTTGTATAGATGCATATATTAGTTATGTACAATTATTTAAATTAATAATGAGGAGGGCAAGGGATAGACCTCAGGGATTGAGTGCTTCCCTAGCATGCCCAAGGCCTTGAGTTCGATTCCTGCAGATTCTCCACAGATTCTCCATGGTCACTTCCTGTTCATTTCCTCCTGATATTCCCACTAGTTCATTCACACACTTATGGTGAGTCTCTTTAGCCCAGGTGGTCTGAGCAATGTAATCAATGTCCCAAAACCCAGGGGCTCACTTCAACTTGAGTTCTCCCTGGTGCCCAATAATTTAGCCCCTCAGTCTCCCCTCAGCTGCAGGCCCCACCCCTCATCCTGCCCCCATGAGGACCCCTCATCGCTCCTCTGTTCACCTCTGGAGTGCCAGATGTGAGGCGGGGTCCATCCACTAGGCAGAACTCACTTCACGAAGCCAGGAGGACAGGAAGAGCCGGCTGGAAAGGAAAGCTCCCTGGGTGAGAGTTCTTGTCCACCATAGGCGCTGTCTCCAGCGAGGAGCCGCGGTGTAGGGGACCTTTGGCTAACACGGGGCCAAAACCAAAAGCCAGTGTGTGGGCCTCGTGCTGGGTCTGGGCTCTGGGCTGCCCGGCTTTCCTCACCTGCCAAGGAGGGAGGGGTGAGGGACAGTGGAGAAGGAAGAGGGAGGGAGGGGTGCAGAGGGGAAGGCCAGATTTGGAAACAGAGGCCCTCTGCTGTGCAGCGTCCCTCCCCCAAGGCCAGAGCTGGAACCCCTGCCTCTAACCCCGCGCTCCACTCACTGGCTG